>NC_059205.1:6625204-6647704 GCF_020615455.1 Coregonus clupeaformis | reverse complement strand
TCCACAGAGGAACTCTGGAGCTCTGTAAGAGTGACCATCGGGTTCTTGGTCACTTCCCTGACCAAGGCCCTTCTCCCCCGATTGCTCAGTTTGGCCGGGCAGCCAGCTCTAGGAAGGGTCTTGGTGGTTCCAAACTTATTCCATTTAAGAAAAAATTTTGTACCCTTCCCCAGATCTGTACATCGACACAATCCTGTCTCGGAGCTCTACGGACAATTCCTTAGACCTCATGGCTTGGTTTTTGCTCTGACATGCACTGTCAACTGTGGGACCTTATATAGACAGGTGTGTGCCTTTCCAAATCATGTCAAATCAATTGAATTTATCACAAGTGAACTCCAATTAAGTTGTAGAAACATCTCAAGGATGATCAATGGAAACAGGATGCACCTGAGCTCAATTTTGAGTCTCATAGCAAAGGGTCTGAATACTTATGTAAATAAGGTATCTGTTTTTAATTTTTAATACATTTGCTAAAATAATCAAAACCTGTTTTCACTTTGTCATTAATGGGTATTGCGTGTAGATTGATGAGGAAAAATATTGATTTAATCAATTTTAGAATAAGGCTGTAACGTAACAAAATGTGGAAAAAGTCAAGGGGTCTGAATACTTTCCGAATGCACTGTATATAGTTATAGTTGATAAAAGTGTTTAAGATTTGAAAGTTAGGATAGCCTGAACTTGTGAAAGTTGGTTGTGTGTCTCTAGATTGAACAGTTCAATGATTTATTTTATGCTATTTTATGCTAATTTAATTGTTTATAATTTATAAGGGTTTTAGAGAATTTAAAGTTAGGATAGCCTGAAAGTTTTAAAGTTGGTCTTGTAGCTTAATTTATAAAAGGACCACGACCATCTAGGATAGCAACCACCGTATTTCTATGGTTTCAAACACACGTTCACTTCTTTACAGTTTAAATGGTTATCATTTCACATTTACATTTTAGTCATTTAGCAGACGCTCTTATCCAGAGCGACTTACATGAGCAATTAGGGTTAAGTACCTTGCTCAAGGGCACATCGACAGATTTTTCACCTAGTCGGCTCGGGGATTAGAACCAGGGACCTTTCGGTTACTGGCACAACGCTCTCGACCACTAAGCTACCTGAAATGCTTCCAAAAGTACACATAGTATCAAATATCCTTTGACAAGCAATCTAAGTTGGGTCTGAACATCTCAACGTTGGTTTGGTGTTGATGGTGTAAATGGGGTAGGAGGAGCTAGGTCTAGAATTATTTACTTATTTTACCATTCAAGTACATGGGCCTTTTTCATACCAGTGAAATGCATTGGGGGCTCATTTAAATATTTGTTATTAGTTCAAAAATGTATAAACGCTATTTAAAATATGTTCTCTCACAATCCGAGTTGGGGTTAGTCTGGACATTTGGAAGTTGGTTTCGTGTTAATAGATTAACACGACTATGTAAGAAATCTAGAGTTGTGCTGCAAGCACACCTAATAATCTCAACAGAGAAAATGTCCTCCTGTGTCCTTCCTATATACCTTCCTAGAATCCCCATACTTTACTGAAGAAAGCTTCTCCATCCTAGAGGGGGGAAATCAATAATTTCCAGATCCAGGGACATGTACTAGTCTGTGGCGACCTAAACGCCAGAACTGGACAAGAACCTGACACCCTCAGCACACAGGGGGACAAACACCTACCTGGAGGTGACAGCATTCCCTCCCCCATATAACCCCCTAGGCACAACTACAACAAAACAACCAACAAGAATGGGTCACAACTCCTGCAGCTCTGTCGCACGCTGGGTATGTACATAGTCAATGGTAGGCTTCAAGGGGACTCCTATGGTAGGTACACCTATAGCTCCTCTCTAGGCACAATTAGACCCAACCAAATTATGAGAAAGCAAAAAGATAACTATTTGACACTGGAAAGAATCAACCAAACAAACAGAGCAAACTAGAATGCTATTTGGCCCTGAACAGAGAGTACACAGTTGCAGACTACCTGACCACTGTGACTGACCCAAAATTAAGAAAATCCTTGACTGTGTACAGACTCAGTGAGCATAGCCTTGCTATTGAGAGAGGCCGGCATAGCCTGTGTTCTCTCAAGAGCCAGGTCTGCCTATGTGCCCACTGCCCAGAAAATGAGGTGGAAACTGAGCTGCACTTCCTAACCTCCTGCCAAATGTATGACCACAGTAGAGATACATATTTCCCACAGATAACACAGACCCACAGAGAATTTGAAAACAAAATCAAACATTGATAAACTCCCATATCGGTTAGGTGAAGTGCCGCAGTGTGCAATCACAGCAGCAAGATTTGTGGCCTGTTGCCATGAGAAAAGGGCAACCAGTGGAGCACAAACAACACTGTAAATACCACCAATATTTACCTGTTTATTTATCTTCCCCTACTATTCGTACTACAACTATTTGCACATTGCTAAAACACAGTACATAGCTGATAATATAACACTTGAAATGTCTTTTTTAAACCTTTTTGAATGCAATGTTTACTGTTAAATTCTAATAGTTTTTTGTTTATGTTTTGTGTCTTTTCAGTTTTGTTTATTGTTTATTTCACTTGCTTTTGCGATGTACCATTTTGAAAATCCCCTTTATTGTGTCGAGACCACACACTACAGTACATCCCCATTCAGCCCTCAGATGTCACCAGCCTGTAAGACAAAACATGGCCCAAATCCAGATCTCCCTCCTCATTGACAGAGCAAAACACCCCCTGAAGGCCCCACGTACTAATGAAGAGCCTAAGGTTTTCCTACCAGCCTGTATTAAGCATACTCAACCCTCAGTCTTGCTGCCAACATCCCCCTGAGCATGCCCAACCACGTCCACAGACCCCTGTCCATGTATGCCATTTTTCCTGGTCTTCCAGATAGCTGGCTTGGCTGCTCCTGTTATGAAGTTGAGTATGACTACCACTCACTTGTGCCTAAAAATATATATTATATATAATCCAAAAACGAAAACAGGTGGGTAGAGAAGACCTCCCCCAAGGCAGAGAACCAGCTGGTTACCAGGGTACACAGCCCCACCAGTCTGGGAGAGGCGGGTAGAGAAGACCTTCCCCAAGGCAGAGAACCAGCTGGTTAACAGGGTACACAGCCGTAGAGAAGTCTCCGGGCTGCAGGCAGACAGAAGCCCTTGAGGCAATGTCCAATAGGCCCTGCCCACCTTGCTGTGGCAGGTACAAGGCCGTAGCTCGAATCAAGTGCTGTCCTGACCAGAAGAAATGATCAAAGTCTTTAATCCATTCCTACCCCACTGTAACCCCCCTAGTAGCTGTGGAGTGGTCCATGTTTGACACTGACCTGCCCACAGAGCTTCACTTTTGGCCCAATTCACCCTAGCTGAAGAGGCCTTCTCATACACTTCTAGAGCACCGGAGAGAACCTGAACGTCCTCGCTCCCTGTAATGAACACGGTCACATCTGCGTACGCAGACAAAGCTGCCCCTGGATGCTGAGTCATCCCTGGCATGGAGAAACCAGTAAAGCTTCACTCGCAGTAAACAAAGCAACGGCTCAATTGCGAGACAGTCTAGCTGTCCCGAGACAACCTAATACCTCTGTGGACTGGGATAGAGCAGCTCAACCCACCCCACACCTTCACCATACAGTAAAATCACCCAAGACAAAAAAAATATTTCATCGTTTCAAACAAATACCGGTGGTCTACACAATCAAAAGCCTTCTCCTGATCCAGAGAAAGCAGGCCAAAATTCACATCTGACAGTTTACAAACATCCATAACATTATACACAATCGAACAGTCAGGTATGCAATATGATTGGTCCTTGTGGACTAACAGCCCCAGATATTCCTTTAACCTGTTAGAGAGACACTTAGATATGACCTTTAACCTGTTAGAGAGACACTTAGATATGACCTTTAACCTGTTAGAGACACTTAGATATGATCTTATATTCTGCCAAATCCCCCTTCTTTGGCAATAAGGAAAGCACAGCACGTTGACAAGACATTGGGTGACAACCCTCCCGAAGGGATTCACACAACACTTCATGGAAATCCCCCCAAATACATCCCCAGAAATGATTGTAAAAGTCTGATGGCAAACGATCAATACCAGGGGCTGAGGAGAACTGCAAAGTTCCTGTCTGAGTGCAAAGCAGCGCTCTGTTTAGGAAGTCCTTGAAGCAAGTGTTCAGCGCACAGTCACAGTCCTCCTCCCTGTAGAGAGCAGAATAGAAGTCCGCGTCGTGCCGACGCATCTCAACATTGTCCGTGGTCACCCTCCCATCAGGGAGACAAGGCAGACCATTTGTTTGTGCTGAGAAAGAGCTAGAAGCATCCCTATCTCTTGAGAGTAGCGAAACAAGATCTGACCAAGGCCCCCCCCTCCCCTTTCACCCTCTCATGTATGAATGACCCCAGTTCATGTCTTTTGTCCTGTAAAGTTCTGTCCAGACCAGGGTCATTCTGAGCGAGCTATATCTATATCCTGCTGAAGTGCTCTGACATTAGTTTCATCATAATAGCAGACAGAGAAGTATACTGTTGACAAAACACACATATTTGGGCCTTCCCATCCTCCCACCATTGCCTCAATGACTAAAAGTTCCCATTTGTATGGAGCTGAAGGATGGGACTAATAACAACTAACAACAACTAATAACAACAAGATAACTAATGTAAAGCATACTGTGTCCATAATAAGTATATAGGTTGGGAGCTTTTGTGAAAGAGCACAGTTAGAAAGATATGGCATATAGAAGCAAACCGGATGGACATCATGAAAATGATCAGAGAGGTTGAGGGTAGAGGAAGTTCAGGAGTAAATACTAACCAAATATAATTATTGTAAAATTGACTCTGTCCATAAAATGTATATAGTATGTATAAGCTGGAAGTAGAGGCCTAAGCGTTGTTGTTCACTAGTTTACTCCAATTAGGGAAGGGGTGGTGGGGTTGGAAAGTAATAAAGGGAAATATATATTTTTAAATGATATATATATATATATATATATATATTTGCGAGAGAAAAAAAACATATGGGGGATTGGATGTGATGCAGACAATGACATTGATGGAATATCTGCGATATTAAAGCTGATCTGCACCCAATATTTTTTTTGGGGGGGGTATTCTTTCTTAAAACTGAATTGTTGGTTAAGGGCTTGTAAGTAAGCATTTCACTGTAAGGTCTACACCTGTTGTATTCGGCGCATGTGACAAATAAAATTTGATTTGATTGGTCTTTCCAGGAGACGTGCAGTAACAGCATATCTTCTGCAAGAGGTCCAAACAGTTGGTGGTTAAGGCCTACGAGCCATACACCACTTCCGGCAGAGTCTTATCCAGCCGGCCGTACACCGCAGACAGGACAAGACCATTCGCTTCAAGCACAAAGAGTTTCAGCTTCCGCAGCCCACCATGGTCAACACCATTGCCAGTGTACCGAAGCCGGATAAAGGATTTTTTTTTTTTTTCACAAGTTGGTCTTTTGACCAGATCAGTTCTGAAAAAGATCTGATGTGATTGGTCAAAAGACCAATTTGTGGTAGAAAGATCAGAATTGGGCTGCCTGTGTAAACAAAACCACGTAGAACCACCATAAAATAAAACATGGACCTTTTTTTAATCAATCTTCGAAATGCTGTCTAACTCTATGTCACGGTTTCGGCCGAGGCTGCTCCTCCTCCTGGTTCGGGCAGGCTTCGGCGTTCGCCGTCCCCGGAGTACTAGCTGCCACCGCTCTATGTTTCTGAGTTTGATTGCTTTTGTCTGTCTGTCACACCTGTGTCTGTTTGAGAGTTGATTACGTGTCTTATAAGTTCCGTGTTGTATCTAGGGTATTTGTGTGTTGTTTTTCCGTTGCCACTTTGTATATGATACGTGTTTGTTTTCCGTGTCATTTTTCCATGTTTAGTGTTTTACGCGTGTGCGTAATTTTCCCTCGCCACTTCGTGTTATCGAGGTCGGGGTTTGTTATCTTGCATTTGAGACTATTAAAAGTCTTGTTGGACTAAACCTCTGCTTCCTGCGCTTGACTCCTCCACCACATCCACGACGGTTTATGACAGAACAACACACCATCATGGAGTCAGCAGGATCAGCGGCGGCACCCGAATCCCTGCTGGACCGGATCAATTTCCAGGACGCCATGATCCAGCAACTCGGGACCGCCATGGACGAGGTGTCCAACGCCCTGCGCCGATTGGTGAACTCTGAGGTGGCCAAGGACCCTTACAACATCGCATCACCAACGGCCAGTCCTCCTCTCTCAGTACCGGAACCCAGTGGCATTCGGCTCTCACTCCCGAGGGCATATGACGGTTCTGCAGCCGGGTGTCAGGGATTCCTCCTGCAGGTAGAACTGTACCTTGCCACTATACACCCGGCGCCCTCGGGATACGAGAGCGTCTCCGCCCTCATCTCCTGTCTCTCCGACAAGGCGTTGGAATGGGCCAACGCCGAATGGAGGGGAATAGACGCCGCTACCATCACCTACGCGGAGTTCTCCCGCCGCTTCAGGGCTGTCTTCGATCATCCCCCTGAGGGGAAAGCGGCGGGAGAGCGTCTATTCCACCTCCGACAGGGGAAGAGGAGCGCACAGGAGTTCGCACTGGAGTTCCGGACACTAGCGGCGGATGCGGGGTGGAATGAGAGGGCCCTCATCGACCAGTACCGATGTAGTCTACGAGAGGACGTTCGTAGGGAGCTGGCCTGCAGGGACACCAACCTGTCGTTTGACCAGTTGGTGGACATTTCCATCCGTCTGGATACCCTGCTGGCTACCCGCGGACGTCCCGAGTGGGGGGTCGTCCAGTCCACCCTCCAGCACCCCGAGCCGATTCCCATGGAGCTAGGGGTGCTGGCGCTAGAGAGAGGAGGAGAGGGAACCCGAGGGGGGCCATCCCCTGCACCACCTGCGGTCGTGGAGGACACACTGCGGCCAGGTGCTGGGGAGGGTCTCCTGGGAGAGGTGACAACAGGCCATGCACTGGGGAGTCATTTCAGGTGAGTAGGCGCCCCACTCACCCAGAGCTCTCTGTTGGTCACATGAGTATTCCTGTGAGGTTTCCACAGGTGGCACCTCATTCCCAGCATAAGGCGCTAGTAGATTCAGGCGCAGCTGGGAACTTTATTGATCGGGCATTTTGTAGTAGGTTAAGGATTCCCCTTCGGCCGGTAGACAATCCATTTCCTGTCCACGCATTAGACAGCCGGCCGTTGGGGTCGGGCCTGATCAGGGAGGTCACAGCACCACTGACTATGACGACGCAGGGGGGTCATGAGGAGATCATTCAGTTTTATCTGATTGACTCTCCTGCGTACCCCCGTGGTGTTGGGCCTTCCCTGGTTAAGCACCCATGATCCTACCATAGCGTGGCAACAGAGGGCTCTTATGGAGTGGTCTGCTCAGTGTGTAGGGAAATGTCTAGGTGTTTCCGTAGGGGCGACCTCGGTAGAGAGTCCGAACCAAGTGCCCGCACTGCGCATTCCCCCCCGAGTATGAGGATTTAGCACTCGTGTTTAGCAAATCGAGGGCAGCACGGCTACCTCCTCATAGACAGGGGGACTGTGCGATAAATCTCCAAACAGGAGCGGCTCTTCCACGGAGTCATGTGTATCCCCTGTCTCAAGAGGAGACAGCGGCTATGGAGACATACATAGCCGAGTCCTTGGCACAGGGATACATACGGTCCTCTACTTCCCCAGTCTCCTCGAGTTTCTTCTTTGTGAAGAAGAAGGACGGGGATTGCGCCCGTGTATTGATTATCGTAGTCTCAATCAGATCACAGTTAAATACAGCTACCCACTGCCACTGATTGCGACGATGACGGAATCATTACGCGCGCGGTTCTTCACAAAGTTGGATCTCAGGAGCGCGTACAATCTGGTGCGCATTAGGGAGGGGGATGAATGGAAGACAGCATTTAGCACCACCTCGGGTCATTACGAGTATCTCGTCATGCCATACGGGTTAATGAATGCTCCGTCAGTCTTCCAATCCTTTGTTGACGAGATTTTCCGGGACATGCATGGGCAGGGTGTAGTAGTTTACATCGACGACATCCTAGTGTACTCTTCTACACGAGCCGAGCATGTAGCCCAGGTGCGCCGAGTGTTGAGAAGACTGTTGGAGCATGACTTGTATGTCAAGGCAGAGAAATGCCTGTTCTTCCAGGAGTCCGTCTCCTTTTTGGGTTATCGGTTGTCCGCGTCTGGTGTGGAGATAGAGGTAGACCGGGTATCGGCCGTGCGTAATTGGCAAACTCCAACCACTGTAAAAGAGGTGCAGCAGTTCTTGGGTTTTGCTAATTACTACCGGAGGTTTATTCGGGGGTTTTGGACAGGTTGCAGCTCCCATTACGTCCCTGCTAAAGGGGGGTCCGGTTCGCTTGCGGTGGTCGGCTGAGGCGGACAGGGCATTTGTCAAACTTAAGAACCTGTTCACCTCGGCTCCGGTGCTGGCGCATCCGGATCCCTCTTTACCATTCCAGGTTGAGGTAGACGCGTCCGAGACCGGTATTGGGGCAGTCCTGTCACAGCGGTCCGGGCGCCACCTCAAACTCCGCCCCTGTGCTTTCTACTCGAAGAAGCTCAGCTCGGGCGGAGCGCAACTATGATGTTGGGGACAGGGAGTTGTTAGCCGTAGTCCAAGCCCTAAAGGTGTGGAGGCATTGGCTTGAGGGGGCTCAACACCCTTTCCTCATTCTGACTGATCACCGTAACCTGGAGTACATCCGGGCAGCTAGGAGATTGAACCCTCGTCAGGCTAGGTGGAATATGTTCCTAACCCGGTTTGTTTTTAAGATCACATACATCCCAGGGTCCCAGAATGGTAAGGCAGACGCCCTGTCCCGGCGGTATGACACGGAGGAGAGGTCCAACGAGCCTACTTCCATATTGCCGGAATCTTGTTTGGTGGCTCCGGTGGTATGGGAGGTCGATACGGAAATCGAGCGGGCACTGCGTACCGACCCTACTCCCCCCGAGTGTCCTGTGGGGCGGACGTACGTTCCGCCCGAGGTCCGTGATCGTCTTGTTTATTGGGCTCATACATCACCCTCCTCTGGACATCCAGGTATTGGCCGGACCGTGCACTGTCTTAGCATGAAATACTGGTGGCCAACGTTAGCTAGGGATGTGAGGGTTTATGTCTCCTCCTGCTCGGTGTGTGCCCAGTGTAAGGCGCCTAGACATTTGCCCAGGGGTAAGCTACATCCCCTGCCCGTTCCACAACGACCATGGTCCCACCTATCGGTGGATTTCGTAACAGACCTACCCCACTCCCAGGGGAATACCACCATATTGGTCGTTGTGGATCGGTTTTCCAAGGCCTGTCGTCTCCTTCCCATGCCGGGTCTCCCTACTGCCCTACAAACCGCTGAGGCCCTCTTTACCCATGTGTTCCGGCACTATGGGGTCCCCGAGGATATTGTGTCTGACCGAGGTCCCCAGTTCACTTCCAGAGTTTGGGAGCGTTCATGGAACGGTTGGGGGTCTCGGTAAGCCTTACCTCGGGGTACCACCCAGAGAGTAATGGGCAGGTGGAACGTGTCAACCAGGATGTGGGTAGGTTTTTGAGGTCCTATTGCCGGGACCGGCCGGAGGAGTGGTCGAGGTTCATCCCCTGGGCAGAGATGGCCCAGAACTCTCCTCCGCCACTCCTCCACCAACTTAACACCTTTCCAGTGTGTTTTAGGTTATCAGCCGGTCCTGGCACCGTGGCACGAGAGCCAGATCGAGGCCCCTGCGGTGGACGCAGTGGATTCGGGCGCTCGGAAGAGACGTGGGGACGCTGCCCATGTCCATCTGCAGCGTGCCATCCGTCACCAAAAGGCGAGCGCCGATCGCCACCGCAGTGAGGGACCGGTGTACGCACCGGGAGATCGAGTCTGGCTCTCGACTCGAAACCTGCCCCTCCGCCTGCCCTGCCGGAAGCTGGGTCGGGCGGTTTGTGGGGCCCTTCAAAGTCCTGAGAAGATTGAACGAGGTGTGTTACAGGTTACAACTGCCAATTGAGTATAAAAATATTAACCCCTCGTTCCATGTGTCTCTTCTCAGGCCGGTGGTAGCTGGCCCACTCCAAGAAGATGAGATAGGAGAGACCCCTCCGCCCCTTTGGACATCGAGGGGGCCCCCGGCGTACAGGGTCCGGACCATCTTGGACTCGAGGCGCCGGAGGAGTGGTCTCCAGTATCTCGTGGAGTGGGAGGGGTACGGTCCGGAGGAACGGTGCTGGGTGCCCAGGAGGGATATACTCGATCCATCCCTCCTGACTGAGTTTCACCATGGGCATCCCACGCGCCCGGGTCCGCGTCCTCCTGGCCGTCCCCCGAGGCCGGGTCGGCGCGGCTGGAGCCGCGGTCAAGGGGGGTACTGTCACGGTTTCGGCCGAGGCTGCTCCTCCTCCTGGTTCGGGCAGGCTTCGGCGTTCGCCGTCCCCGGAGTACTAGCTGCCACCGCTCTATGTTTCTGAGTTTGATTGCTTTTGTCTGTCTGTCACACCTGTGTCTGTTTGAGAGTTGATTACGTGTCTTATAAGTTCCGTGTTGTATCTAGGGTATTTGTGTGTTGTTTTTCCGTTGCCACTTTGTATATGATACGTGTTTGTTTTCCGTGTCATTTTTCCATGTTTAGTGTTTTACGCGTGTGCGTAATTTTCCCTCGCCACTTCGTGTTATCGAGGTCGGGGTTTGTTATCTTGCATTTGAGACTATTAAAAGTCTTGTTGGACTAAACCTCTGCTTCCTGCGCTTGACTCCTCCACCACATCCACGACGGTTTATGACACTCTATGGATTCACAGAAGATATTTATATAAACTGTATGGGCTCTGTAGCATTAAAACAGATGTTAGACATTCAGATATATTCAAAAGAATGTTTATTATATTAAAACTAAAACAAATGGAAGTGTTCAATATTTTAAATCTTTTTTAATTGGTACCTCAAAAAGAGAACTGGGTATTCAACAAGAATGTTATGGTAAAAGTAACAGTGTAGTACAGTTCAGTGAGTCAGTGTGTTTTTCTGCCATAGTAGAGTGCAGAGAACTGTAGGTACAGATTGTTACCAGGGATCACTCACCACCAAGTAATCCTTTCATATACACTCTTACATAAAATACATTGCACAAGTGGAATTCAATTTGATAACCTAAAAATGAATTCCAACATTTCAAAATCTCTAGTTGAAGTAAGAGTCAATTCCCTGTCCTGTGGTGATTTTAAAATCAACATTTTGATTTACTTGTTCTCCTAAAGCAGACCCAGAAACCTGCAGGGGGTGTGTAGTAGACTGTAGATACAAATCAAACGCTATCTGCAACATGCCTTCGCACACAATAGGTGTAGACTAATGGTGAATAGATTACTAATGGTAGCTTCCCGACAACGCAGAGAGAAACATTTACGAATAATAGAAATGTGTACTATTACATTAAATGTGTACAGGGGTACGAGGTAATAACTTGGCTATATACACGGGGTACCGAGTCCATGTGCAGGGGTACGAGGTAATAACTTGGCTATATACACGGGGTACCGAGTCCATGTTCAGGGGTACGAGGTAATAACTTGGCTATATACACGGGGTACCGAGTCCATGTGCAGGGGTACGAGGTAATAACTTGGCTATATACACGGGGTACCGAGTCCATGTGCAGGGGTACGAGGTAATAACATGGCTATATACACAGGGTACCGAGTCCATGTGCAGGGGTACGAGGTAATAACTTGGCTATATACACGGGGTACCGAGTCCATGTGCAGGGGTACGAGGTAATAACATGGCTATATACACGGGGTACCGAGTCCATGTGCAGGGGTACGAGGTAATAACTTGGCTATATACACGGGGTACCGAGTCCATGTGCAGGGGTACGAGGTCATTGAGGTAGATATGTACATATAGGTAGGGGTAAAGTGACTAGGCAACAGGATAGATAATAAACAGTAGCAGCAGTGTATGTGATGAGTCAAAAGAGTTAGTCAAAAGGGGGGGGGATCAATGCAGATAGCCCGGGTAGCTATTGGATAACTATTTAACAGTCTTCTGGCTAGGGGGTAGAAGCTGTTCAGTGATGTACTGGGCCGCACTACCCTCTAGCGCTTTGCGGTCGGATGCCAAGCAGTTGCCATACGAGGCGGTGATGCAGCCAGTCAAGATGCTCTCAATGGTGCAGCTGTATAACCTTTTGAGGATCTGAATGATGGTGTTGGAGTCGTGCGAGGTCACGCAGTCATGGGTGACCCCTGAGGGGCCCCCCGTGTTAACATTTACATTTTAGTCATTTAGCAGACGCTCTTATCCAGAGCGACTTACAGTTAGTGAATAATTTTTTTTTTTTATACTGGCCCCCCGTGGGAATCGAACCCACAACCCTGGCGTTGCAAACGCCATGCTCTACCAACTGAGCTACATCCCCTGCCGGCCATTCCCTCCCCTACCCTGGACGACGCTGGGCCAATTGTGCACCGCCCAACGCTGAGCTGTAGTCAATGAACAGCATTATCATATAGGTGTTCCTCTTGTCCAGGTGGGAGAGGGCAGTGTGGCTACAGATGTGAGTGCTACAGGGTGATAGTCATTTAGACAGGTTACCTTGGCGTTCTTGGGCACAGGGATTATGGTGGTCTGCTTGGAACGTAGGTATTACAGACTGGGTCAGTGAAGACACTTGCCAGCTGGTCAGCGCTTGCTCTGAGTACGCATCCTGGTAATCTGTCTGGCCCCACGGCCTGTTAACCTGTTTAAAGGTCTTACTCACATTGGCAACGCAGAGCGAGATCACACAGTCGTCCAGAACAGCTGGTGCTCTCATGCATGGTTCAGTGTTGCTTGCCTCGAAGCCAGCATAGACGTTTAGCTCGTCTGGTAGGCTCGCGTCACTGGGCAGTTCGTGGCTGGGTTTCCCTTTGTAATCTGTGATAGTTTGCAAGCCCTGCCACATCCGACGAGCATAGTGTGTTAGATAACAACACTATTTCTCTGTCAGCGACTGACTCATTCTGGGAAGCGGTTCAACATTTTGTTCAGATTATCACAGGAATGTATCTGCTTTCTTCCCTTCAGATTCTCTATTCATTTTTACAACCAGTCAGGAAGAATAGGAAGTGTCTATTTTCATGGTATACCATTGTCATGGTTCTTTGGCTGTCCCCATAGTACAGCGCTCTACAACCCTGTTCCTGGAGAGCTACCGTCCTGTAGGTTTACACTCCAACCCTAATCTAGTGCACCCGATTCTAATAATTAGCTGGTTGATAAGATGAATAAGGTTAGTTTTACAACTGGGAGTTGCAGCAAAAACCTACAGGAGGGTAGCTCTCCAGGAACAGGGTTGGAGAGCCCTGCCATAGCAAAATATAGCCCTTTTGGGTTCCATGTAAAACCCGCTGTGGAAAGGGTTTTACATGGAACCCAAACGGGTTCTACCTGGAACCCAAACAGGTTCTACCTGGAACCAAAAAGGGTTCTACCTGGAACCAAAAAGGGTTCTTTAAAATGGTTATCCTATGGGGACAGTCAAATAACCATTTTAGGTTATAGACAGCACCTAAAAGTGTATAGCTGTTGTTTTTCTGGTACAGAATAATGTATAGATTATGAGAATGATATCGTAAAGGCACATTAGAATGCGACTGGAGGACCCCATGAACAAACTAGTGGGGGGAATATAGTAAACGTGCAACCTCTGTTAAATCCACTAGTGAGATAAATAATAATAATAATATGCCATTTAGCAGACGCTTTTATCCGAAGCGACTTACAGTCATGCGTGCATACATTTTTTTTGTGTATGGGTGGTCCCGGGGGGATCGAACCCACTACCATGGCGTTACAAGCTCCGTGCTCTACCAGCTGAGCTACAGAGGACCACGAGATAAAGATATAGAAGTCAAAACACACACAGTAGTAATGAGAAGATAGTGTTTGGTCATGAGTCTGTGCCCGTGGGTGGACTGATGACATAGTGTTTGGTCATGAGTCTGTGACCGTGGGTGGACTGATGACATAGTGTTTGGTCATGAGTCTGTGACCGTGGGTGGACTGATGACCGTGGGTGGACTGATGACCTCACAAGCGTTATCTTACCCTCTTCTACACATCACCAAGATTTGGCACGCACACACACTCCTCACCTGTACACACACACACACTCCTCACCTCTACACACACACACAGACACACACTCCTCACCTGTACACACACACACACATCCTCACCTGTACACACACACAGACACACACACTCCTCACCTCTACACACACACAGACACACACTCCTCACCTGTACACACACACACACACACACTCCTCACCTGTACACACACACAGACACACACAGACACACACACACACACTCCTCACCTGTACACACACAGACACACACACTCCTCACCTGTACACACACAGACACACACACTCCTCACCTCTACACACACACACACACACACACACACACACACTCCTCACCTGTACACACACACACACACACAGACACACACACTCCTCACCTGTACACACACAGACACACACACTCCTCACCTCTACACACACACACACACACACACTCCTCACCTGTACACACACACAGACACACACACTCCTCACCTCTATACACACACACACACACACACACACACTCCTCACCTGTACACACACACACACACACACACTCCTCACCTGTACACACACACAGACACACACACTCCTCACCTGTACACACACACAGACACACACACACACTCCTCACCTGTACACACACACAGACACAGACACACACACACACACCTCACCTCTACACACACACAGACACAGACACACACACACACACCTCACCTCTACACACACAGACACACACACTCCTCACCTGTACACACACACACACACACACACACACACACACACACACACACACACACACACAGACAGTTCTCACCTGTATGAGGCACTTGCTGACGTCGGAGGCGCAGAGGGCCTTGTTACAGGCGCTGGTCTGAGACGGTCCTGATAGGACCAGGAGGAAGAGGAGGGTAGTGGAGGTTGGGACCAGGACACACAGCTGACCAGGCCTCATCCTGATGGTCGGCTCAACACACAGCAACGCAACGTCTGCCTGTCCACCTGACTCAACACACAAGACAGAATAGTGTCAGTAGGAAGTGTGTGTGTGTGTGTGTGTGTGTGTTTACAACAAATAGAAGTCGAGACACATACCAGACAGAGGAAATCTAGGCTAATATCTGGTAGATAATATTATCTGATAGATACCTCACTACATTCCTAAAGAAAATAACGTACTTTTTACTCCATACATTTCCCTGGCATCCAAAATTACTCTTAAAATTTTGACAAGAAAATTGTCCAATTGACGCACTTATCAAGAGAACATCCCTGGTCATCCCTACTGCCTCTGATCTGGTGGACTCCCTAAACACAAATGCTTTGTTTGTAAATGATGTCTGAGTGTTGGAGTGTGCCCCGACTATACGTAAATCTTTTTAAAAACAAGAAAATCGTGCCGTCTGGTTTGCTTAATTAAAGGAATTTTAAATGATTTATACTTTTAATTTTGATACCTAAGTATATTTAAAACCAAATACTTTTAGACTTTTACTCAAGTAGTATTTTCCTGGGTGACTAACTTGAGTTTTCTATTGAGGTACAGCATCTTTACTTTTACTCAAGTATGACAATTGAGCACTTCTTCCGCTACTGCAGACACACAGAACACACAGCTTCTGCAGTGAATTTACATTTTCTACGACAAGACACAAACAATTATGACAACCTTTATTGGCAACTATGGAAAGATCAAAGTTCTATAAGTTCAATAATTATTTTTGATGTTTCTATTATTACAATAGCCTGAGCCGTTAGTAGAAGATCTAGCTGCACCAAGTGAAATCCAGAATCAGGAGTCATTTGCCTTGCCCGTCCAATGTTTCACAATGGAAAGAGGAAAAGAGCGTTGTGAAAACCGCAAGTTCTAGTCATTTCGTTAATAACACTGCACTTCCAGTAGCCTAGCATACCTTCTTCTACTCTCCTGGCTCATCGCTTTTCCTAGGGTTAAAACGCTACCTAGAACACCTAACCGTTTCCTCGCACAACACCGATTCATCAAGTAACGCCACATGAGTCAAGATGAGATTATTAACACTTACCGCAACAGTGTTCCAATAGTTTGGGACTGTTGACCGCTGTCTCCCCTTTGAACGCAGGTCCAGGACGGAACTCCGCCGCTAATAACACTAATGTGGATCGCAGCAGTCGGAGGGCGTCAGTTTCTCCCCACAGCAACACAGATCTACATCAGTTGGGCCCCTTAAAGGCACACCGTCCATTTTCACATCCTGAGGATTAAAGGAGCTATGGAGTTTAGTTGGACGCATTGGCCTCGTTTGAGTGGTAAGGCGAAAGCAACCGACTGTAGACGAAAATCGAGGAGTGAAGTCGGGTCGAGGGTGCATCTGCATCTGCTGTTATTTGGGAATTAATACGTGTCACATATTAGTTTGCAAACAACGTAAATAAAAATAATAGTAGAGTTAATAAATCCGCATACAAACTTGGTCTCTTTTTTGCTTTCTTGAGTAAGGCAGCTCCAAAATGCAGGTGTTTCAGCCTAGCTCAGTGCTTTCTGTGGTGTTGGGGCAGCCAGCGGAAAATACAGAGAGTAGGGGATTGGTAATGGTCTCTAGTTACGCCGTGATTGGCTCAGTGTTCTGTCACTCATGGGGACACTACATCACCGCAAAATCTACAGGTAGAGCTCGAAAATTCAAGCCCCTTGGGTGCTGCCATAGACTTACGTTAGAAGTGCCCATCCAAGCAGGCTCACGGTCATTGACCACAGATAAAATGACGCCAAATCACATTATATCTTCCGTAGCGTTGATTAGACTGATCATGTCCACATCATACTTTCAAAATCTTAGCTAGCAACCTAGACAAGCAGTCGTCGTCATGCAAGTCGGCAATCCACTGGCAAATCCTTTTCAATCCTTGTCATATGAAGATAAATTATTGTTAAAACGTATTGGTGCTCATCAGCCATTGGACATAAACATTACACAACAATTTGGAAATCGCAAATTCAACATTGAGTGCTAAGGCGTTACTGGAGCACCGGGTTCGATCCCAGGCTGTGACCGGGAGACCCATGAGGCGGCGCACAATTGGCCCAGCGTCGTCCTGGTTAGGGGAGGGTTTGGCCCAGCGTCGTCCGGGTTAGGGGAGGGTTTGGCCCAGCGTCGTCCGGGTTAGGGGAGGGTTTGGCCGGCCGGGATGTCCTTTTCTCATTGTACTCTAGCGACTCCTTGTGGCGGGCCGGGCGCCTGCAAGCTGACTCCGGTCGTCAGTTCGACAGTGTTTCCTCCGACACATTGGTGCGGCTTGGCTCTCAACCTTCGCCGAGTCCGTAGGGGAGTTGCAGCGATAAGACAAGATCGTAACTACCAATTGGATATCACGTCAAAGGGGGTAATGCCATGGGCCAGAAAAGTTTGAATACATTGGCCATGCTGTCAATCCAGCATGACTTATGCCACGTTCAAAACAACTGGAAACTCTGAACTGGGAAATCTCAGACTTCAGTGAGTTCAAAACAACTGGGAACTCAGGTAAAACTAGCTCAGACTGGGAAAATACAGAAAATAATTTTGAACGGTCAACCAACTCTGGAATTCCAACTCAGGATTTTGGGCCTCTTTCTAGAGCCCAGAAGGCCCGCCGCGCCACCTTCCTGTTCAAGTGAGCACAGCACAACAAGGTGAGTCCAAAAATGTATTGTATGCTGCTGCATAAATGATGTAATATGCCAGGGAGATGTGTATACTGTAGCTAAGGAAGTAATCCTAAGTGTATGTTGTGTAGTAAGCTGTTAGTAGCCCATGTGCCTCACCCTAATAATTTAGTCCCTTTCCCCCCTCATTACTTAGCCTACTGTTCTGACTTGATGGTGAACATGTAGCCTATAACCTGTTTTAGAGAAATGTCATCATCGAATATTGTAAGAGCTTTCATTGTCTGCTTATATGCCCCCTTTATTTATCCTATGGTTCTGACTTGGTGTACAGGGAGAACACTGTAAGAACGGCCCATGTTCTGAATTCTGTCGCTGTACATTTCAAAAGTGCTGAACAAATAGTTATATTGACTACGTCCGTCCTAGCTCGCTCATTAATGTCTTCATCGAAATTACGGATGGCCTCTTATCCGCTTGTCGTCGCCTTATGCCATAGTTTGTACATCTCAATTGTCAGTAGAAACCACATTTGTTTAAGCAAGTCAGCCATATCAGCTATGTTATTTTTTTTTTTAAGGCAGTAAAAAATTTTTTTGCCCCACCAAGATTTATATGCTAAAATCGGCACTGGTCTTTATAATGCCGAAAAAAACATGGCTCCAACCCCCCATATCACACTCTCACAAGCTTAAATCATATGTGTGTACATCATACAATCAATCATTGAGCCTAAAATATGAATTCATTTGTATTACTCCACTGTAGTATATTCATATACAGTATATGAATTGCAGCAAAGTTGGATCCTGTTTCAGTCACGTCTTTGGTCATGTTGGCGTGGGTCAAATAAAAACACCCTAACGATTGGTTGACAGTAGGTCCTCCCACAACGCAGGCGGCGTTGGCTGTAGGATGAAGTTGGTAAAGAGCAAAAAGCAGAAACTTGCAGTCATAACTTAATGACCTTTGATCACATGATTTCTGTAAAGTTCACGCAGTCTACATGTAGGCGCAAGTCGGACAACGTTTTACCCCATAATGCACCAAACTTTTTTAAAGGCGGTGACCATCGGTTTGACAAAAGTGATCCGCTTCAACAAGCCCAATGACTTAGTCATTGCATCTGTCCCATTATGGTATCGGTGAGAGCATGGACAGCACCATAAAGGGCATCTCCATTTTGTAGTCCATTATCTTCTACTACTACTACTTCTACTATGAGTTGGTAAACAAACTGACAGGGTGCATACTGCCACCTAGAGGGTGTTGTTGGAACAGGTATAAAAAGCCAAGGTTGGTGATTTACTGCTATCTGCAGTTATGGGAATGTTTTTGCTCACGAGTAGAATTAAATTGGCTGATCCCTCTGGGTGACCTGGACGGAATGATGTGATCCTTCCTTAACCCATAGGAAGTCCCCACCCTGTTGGCTACGTCAAAATGGTGAAAGTGGTCAATGGCTCTGCCCATGCTAAAACAGGCTTTTTTTGCTGTAGACATTTTACATTTTAGTCATTTAGCAGACGCTCTTATCCAGAGCGACTTACATGAGCAATTAGGGTTAAGTGCCTTGCTTAAGGGCACATCGACAGATTTTTCACCTAGTCGGCTCAGGGATTAGAACCAGCGACCTTTCGGTTACTGGCACAACGCTCTTACCCACTAAGCTACCTGCCGCTCCAGAGTCCTCTATCCTATGGTTGGACAGGATAGTAGGCAGGTGAGACAAATCAGTGTGGCGGGGTTGGATAATATATATTATTATATATATTATATTATATATAATAAGATAGATATATCTATCTTATTTTTCTATTGTAGAGGGAGGCGTGTAGATTTGTCTATCTACCAACTCGGTAAGTGACAGATCCATTCAGGAGCTTAACGTCTGGTTGAACCCATTTATAAAAACAGCGAACAATTTAACACCATTTATAATAGCACAGATTTTGGAACATCATTACTAGGGCGGCAGGTAGCTTAGTGGTTAAGAGCGTTGTGCCAGTAACCGAAAGGTCGCTGGTTCTAATCCCCGAGCCGACTAGGTGAAAAATCTGTCGATGTGCCCTTGAGCAAGGCACTTAACCCTAATTGCTCCTGTAAGTCGCTCTGGATAAGAGCGTCTGCTAAATGACTAAAAATGTAAATGTAATGGTGTATGTCGCCACCTACTGGAAGAATACAGTTATGCCACCAACAGATTCCGCTAAGAGAAACACTCACTTTACAAACATTTTTTATAAATCTCTCTACCTGTACACATGAAACACCATCCTCACTAGCGTCCACATCTCTGCGGCCAAAACGACACACCCACAAGCGTTTGTTGTATGGAGCGATTGATAGAGGAGCGGATACAGGAGTAGTCATCAGGCAAATAAAACACTATTACACAACAATAACAGTTTTCTAATACACTAAAAAAAGTTGAGATGACACCAAAACTACCGAGACACGATTTGAATTCACAACCAATAAAATTTATTCAATTATATATTACAAATATGTACACGTCATGTAACAAGTAAATATTAAAAATAGACATATTTTTAGAACTATCGTTCAAAAAGGCATTATGTTGAAAAAAATAGTTTTGTTGTAATCTCACATTGAAACTGTAAAAGTATGTTTTTTTTCTTCTCCTATAGAAGTCACGACAAACTTTATTATTTTATGTGACACAGCCACCGGACAACACACACACACACACGCGGGTTAGAGAGGCTGTACACGGAGTGTTTCAGTGTCCCAAATAGCACCCTATTCCATATATAGTGCACAACTTTTGACCAGGGCCAGCATAGGTTCCTGATCAAAAGTAGTGCACTATATAGGGAATAGGGTGCTACTTCAGATGCAAACTTTGTTGCAAACGAAGAGAACGAATGATGGCGGAAGAACAAAAAAAAAAGGTGAATGACTTCAGTTAAACCTTCATCACAACACGGTAACAGCTTCTTCTGGGATCAGGAAGTAAAGGCTACAACAACGGCAACGGCATGCACAGCATCCAAATCACAAGTCAAAGAATTAACTTGGTGCGTGGATCCAACTCCATTAGAATGAACACCTGGTTGTGGTGCGTGGATCCAACTCCAGTCCAGAGGGGAAACAACAGAACAAAATCAGATCAACACATGCTTAAAGAGCCAATAACATCGACTTTAACAACAACAACAAGGAACTTGACACAGAGGAAGAGGACACTGACTCAATATAAAAAAAAAAAACGTTGGTCCATTAAAAACAGACAAAACGAAATAACCTTTTAAAATTAAAAATATCTATTACTTATTTTTTTCTGTACAAGTTTAAAACCATCATCACATGGGTTATTTACAAATGCACAATCTGTGTGTAAAAAATAAGTTAAACAAAATAATTAAGAGCACAAGTCTGTACATCACGTATTGGCCAAACACCCCCTTAAAAACAGAAGTAGAATTGCATTTGTATTATTATTTGTTGTAACCTGGTGAGGGAGGCGCAGAGGTCAGAGGTCATCTCCACAGGGCACATCACAAATGGTACCCTATTGTCTATACTTCACAAAAGTAGTGCCCTATATAGGGAATAGGGTGCCATTCTCTGGTCTAAAGTAGTGCCCTATATAGGGAATAGGGTGCCATTCTCTGGTCTAAAGTAGTGCCCTATATAGGGAATAGGGTGCTATTTGGGACATACCCTATAGCGTCCATACTCAGTCCCTCCCTGGAGCCCTCTCCTCTCAGCAGACAGCAGCACCCGTCGCTGCCCCAACCCTAACCCAGCCCTGGACTCTGGCACCTGGGGTAAGTGTGTGGTCTGGGCCCCTAAGTCCTGGTGGTGCTCCAGGCCGGTCCAGAATAGAATAAGCTGTCAGTCATTCTGCCACTAGTTTGTAGATCAGTTGGTAGAGCATGGCGCTTGCAACGCCAGGGTTGTGGGTTCGTTTCCCACAGGGGACCAGTATGAAAAATGTATGCACTCACTAACTGTAAGTCGCTCTGGATAAGAGCGTCTGCTAAATGACTCAAATGTAAATGTAGGAAAAGTCCTCTTGGTGTAGGAGGAGGTTATTAGTTTTTTCTTGGTTGTCTCCCATAAGAGCTCAGTAGTAAAACAGCCACATTTAGAGTGGTGCTCTCATCACTAACACACACCCAAGAGTGGTGCTCTCATCACTAACACACACCCAAGAGTGGTGCAATCACTAACACACACCCAAGAGTGGTGCTCTCATCACTAACACACACCCAAGAGTGGTGCAATCACTAACACACACCCAAGAGTGGTGCAATCACTAACACACACCCAAGAGTGGTGCTCTCATCACTAACACCCCCAAGAGTGGTGCTCTCATCACTAACACACACCCAAGAGTGGTGCAATCACTAACACACACCCAAGAGTGGTGCTCTCATCACTAACACACACCCAAGAGTGGTGCTCTCATCACTAACACACACCCAAGAGTGGTGCTCTCATCACTAACACCCCCAAGAGTGGTGCTCTCATCACTAACACCCACAAGAGTGGTGCTCTCATCACTAACACACACCCAAGAGTGGTGCAATCACTAACACACACCCAAGAGTGGTGCTCTCATCACTAACACACACCCAAGAGTGGTGCAATCACTAACACACACCCAAGAGTGGTGCTCTCATCACTAACACACACCCAAGAGTGGTGCTCTCATCACTAACACCCCCAAGAGTGGTGCTCTCATCACTAACACACACCCAAGAGTGGTGCTCTCATCACTAACACACACCCAAGAGTGGTGCTCTCA